>NW_023276806.1:214127195-214143766 GCF_003668045.3 Cricetulus griseus
TATGGGATAGGTAGGGTGTTAGTTGGGGGTAGGGAGGGGAGGAGGGGAGGAAGAGGGACCTGGGATTAACATGTAAAATAATCTTCTTTTAATTAAAATAAAAAGAAATGTCAATAAAAAGAAATTAAATTAATTTATCACAAAAAGGAAAAGAAAACCATCAGTCAATGGTTTTAACGGTCAGCCTATCACATGCCTAGGCACCCATGCTTTACCTAGTGAACTTGAGCTGTTCATGCAGTGACCTCATTTGGTTCCATCTAGGCAATCAATCATGTTTTTTTTTTTTTTTGTAAACAACTCAGGACTCACCTATCTGACTTCCCCTCAGCACCATCTTTGACTGGCTAGTGTACCTTACAGAAAGTTGTTAAAATACCCTACAGCTAATAAAAGAAGGCAAACCAATTCCTTTCTCATTTGAAAATTATTTGTATTTAATTTCTCAAATTTAAATGATGGAAACTCTTAGCAATGGATAAGAGGTGAAATACAGAAAAATTCTGCAATGATCTGGAAGTGGTGGACCTGAGAAGAAGAATGTTTTGAGAATGCCATATAGATTTATTTTGGCTATTTAACAAATAAATATCAGTAGTATAAACTTTATTACATTTTCTAGTTCTTTGTTTTTTGAGGAGTTGTTGAAATTAAATGTCAAGAATAGTAGGATTAATGAAAAAAATGGTGGTTATTTTAGAACAAACATCATGTGATAACTTGATGAAGTGATGTGAGGAAACTGCAAGTAACTTCTCCATAGGAAATCTACATTTCCCATAATTCCATTTGACCAGGCTCATGGCCCCATTCATTTCCCCAGACAACAGTACTGAATCAATAACATTAAATGTAGACGTTCAGTCCCAAATAAATACACAGAAGCGTATATGAATTATAAACTGTTTGGCCCATTGCTCCGGCTTATTACTAACTAGCTCTTACTACATAAATCCACCTATAATACTTACCTATGTTTAGCGACCTGGCTTGGTACCTTTTCTCAGTACGGCATTCTCATCTTGCTTCCCCTGCATCTGGCTGGTGACTGACTCCCTCTCTGCCTTTCCTCTTCCCAGAATTCTCCTAATCTGATCATCCAGCCTATACTTTCTGCCTGGCTACTGGCCAATCAGTGTTTTATTAAACCAATATGAGTGACAAATTGTTTCAGTATATAAGATCATTATCCCACAGCAATTAAATGTGTTTTATCTTTCATGAAAGTTCCTGCTCTTTTCTTGCCCCCACCCCTGCTACCACCCTTGGGAAATAGTATTCCTTAAGATTAAAAAAATAAACCCTTGCTGTTTTTATCACTGCTGTCTTGTGGACCCTGTTAAATTCCAACAAGCACTTGCTGTTGTATTTGCCTCTTGTTTTCTGTGTAAACTTCCTATAGCCTTCAAATAGAGGTATTGTGCACCAATAGAGAATAGACAAAATCTTTTATTTTCACATTTTTTTATTTGAATTAGAAACAAGATTATTTTACATGTCAATCCCAGTTCCTTTTCCCTCCCCTCTTCCACAACCACCCCTTCAACTAAAACCCTACCTATCACATATCCTTTCTGCTCCCCAGGGAGGGCGAGGCCTCCTGTCATATCCTTTGGGATAAGGCTTAGGCCCACCCCTTGTGTCTTGGCTCAGGGAGTATTCCTCTATGTGGAATGGGCTCCCAAAGTCCACACCTATGCTAGGGATACGTACTTATCTACAAGAGGCCCCATAGATTTCCCAGGTCTCCTCACTGACCCCCTTGTTCCTGGGGTCTGGATCAGTCCCATACTGGTTTCCCAGCAATCAGTCTGGGGACCAAGAGCTCCCCTTTGCTCAGGTCAGCTGTTTCTGTGGGTTTCACCAGCCTGATATGGACTCCTTTGCTCATCACTTCTCCTTTTCTGCAACTGGATTCCAGTTCAGTTCAGTGATAAGTGTGGGTGTCTTCTTCTACTTACATCAGCTGCTGGATGAAGGCTATAGGATGGCATATAAGTTAGTCATCAGTCTCATTATCAGGGTAGGGCATTTAAGATAGCCTTTCCACTATTGATTAGATTGTTAGATTTGTCATCTTTGTAGCTCTCCAGACATTTCCCTAGTGCCTGATGTCTCTTTAAACCTAAAATGTCTCCCTCCATTATGGTATCTCCTTTCTTATTTTCTTCTATTTTTCCCCTGACTCAACCTTTCTGCTCCCTCATATCCTCCTCACCCCTTCTCTTCTCCCCTTCTCATTCTACTAGCTCCCTCCCCTCGCCTCCCATGATCCCAATTTGCTCAGGAGATCTTGTCCCTTTTCCCTTCTCCAGGGGACCATGTATGTGTCTCTTAGGGTCCTCCTTGTTTACTAGCTTCTCTGGCAGTGTGGATCCTTTACTCTATGTCTAAACTCCACATATGAGTGAGTACATACCATGTTTGTCTTTTTGTGACTGGGTTACCTCACTCAGAATGGTTTCTTCTAGTTCCATCCATTTGCCTGCAAATTTCAAGATTCCATTGCTTTTTTCTGCTGAGTAGCAAGCACTCCATTGTGTAAATGTACTACATTTTCTCTATCCATTCTTCAGTTGAGGGGCATCTAGGTTGCTTCCAGTTTCTGGCTATTACAAATAGTGCTGCTATGAACATCGTTGAACAGATGTCCTTGTTGTATGAATGTGCTTCTTTTGGGTATATGCCTAAGAGTGGAATTGCTGGATCTTGTGGTAGACTGATTCCCATTTTCTTTAGGAGTTGCCGTACTGATTTCCAAAGTGGCTGTACAAGTTGGCACTCCCACCAGAAGTGGAGAAGTGTTCCCCTTTCTCCATATCCTCTCCAGCATAAAATGTCATTGGTGTTTTTGAATCTAGCCATTCTGATAGGAGTAAGATGGTATCTCAGAGTTGTTTTGATTTGTATTTCCCTAATGGCTAAGGATGTTGAACACTTTCTTATGTGTCTTTCAGCCATTTTATATTCCTCTATGGAGAATTGTCTATTTAGTTCTATACCCCACTTTTTAATTGGATTGTTTGTTATTTTGGAGACTAGCTTCTTGAGTTCCTTGTATATTTTGGAATTCAGCCCTCTGTCAGATGTTGGGTTGGTGAATATCTTTTCCCAGTCTGTGGGCTGCCTTTTTAGAGAGTGGATAAATTCTAATGATGTCAAGACCTATAGTAGAAAACTGGGAAATCAACTCCTAGATATGGTCTTTATATTGTGATAAACAAGTTAGTAGTTTTATATTGTTTATGGTCAAATGAATTTTCATTATTTATGTTGTGTTGTCCTGTTTGTCCTTACACAGTTAAATAACTATAGTGAACATTGAAAAGCATATTTCAATGTAGTGAAAAGAGAATTTTAAGTGTTTGTATTATAGGGTAGATGATAAATTTATAAGGTAGCAGATAGTCTACCAGATCTGGCTCATCATGCTACTATGTACAAATAATGCAAAATATCACATTTTATCCCAGAATTCAGTACAATCAGTGTGTCACAATAAAAATAAATAGCTTATAAAATTTTTATTATTAATATTAACTTTTCTATATCACTTACTGATATAGAAAAATCCAGAAATGTATGCAGTTATAGAAAAATAAAATAAAAATTGCTGTGTCTATTTGTACCAGCTGTTATATTTTCCTGGTGCCTTTGTCTCTATTGTAACACATGTCACATATTAATCAATGGGAATTCAACTGTGTATGTGGATTTGCAAGTTCTCAGACCATCCCACACTGAGGGATACTTCTGAGCCTAGACACAAGGGGGGTGGCTTAGGCCCTATCCCAAAGAATATGGCACTTTGAAGACCCCCTATGGAAGGCCTCACCCTTTCTGGGGAGCAGAAAGGGTATGGAATGCATAGTGTGTTAGTTGGAGGGGTAGGGGAGGAGGAGAGGGAGAGGGACCTGGGATTGACATGTGAAGTAATTTTCTTGCTAATAAAAAAATAAAAAAATAAAAACACCTCTTCAGTCAAAAAAAAGTATGCACAGACTTTGTATTTTATTTTCATTTTTCTCTCTTACTCTATTTTCATGTGTTACACAGTAAAAATGATAAAGATAGCATGTGGTGTCATCCTTTCCATGTATGTAAAGTCTTCCTGGGGACTTATGCAAGACAGTGCAACTTAGTGATAGTTTTCCATTAAAATCATCACAAATAAAAATTGTTTTTCAATTCATGGTTTAGATTAATCACAATAGCTTAAGACATTGATGGATTTTCGTATGTTGAACCATCCTTGCATCCCTGGGATGAAGCCTACTTGATCATGGTGGATGATTTCTCTGATGTGTTCTTGCATTTGATTTCCCATATTTTATTGAGAATTTTTGCATCAAAGTTCATGAGGGATATTGGTCTGTAGTTGTCTTTCTTAGTTGTGTCTTTGTGTGGCTTAGGTATCAAGGTTATTGAAGCCTCATAAAAAGAGTTTGGTAATGACCCCTCTGCTTCTATTGTGTGGAGTACTTTGAGGAGAATTGGTATTAGCTGTACTTCGAATTTCTGGTAGAATTCTGTACTGAAGCCATGTGGCCCTGGGCTCTTTTTGGTTGGGAGACTTCTGATGACTGCTTCAATTTCATTAGGGGTTACAGGTCTATTTAAGTTGTTTATCTGTTCTTGATTTAATTTTGGTTAAGTGAAATCTGTACATAAAAATTTCCATTTCCTTTAGATTTTTGAATTTTGAGGAATATAGGTTTTCGAAGTATGACCTGATGATTCTCTGGATTTCCTCTGTGCTGTTGTTATGGCCCCTTTTCATTCCTGATTTTAATTTGCATGTTCCACTCTTTGTTGTTTGGTAAGTTTGGATAAAGGTTTGTCTATCTTGTTGATTTTTCTCGAAGAACCAATGCTTTGTTATATTGATTCTTTGTATTGTTTTCCTAGTTTCCATTTTATTGATTTCAGCCCTCAATTTGATTACCTTGTGTCTGCTCCTCTGGGGTGTATTGGCTTCTTTGTTTTCTAAAGCTTTCAATTGTGCTGTTAATTCTCTAGTGTGATTATTCTCCTGTTTCTTCATGTGGGCATTTAGTGCTATGAAATTTCCTCTTTGTACTGCTTTCAAAGTATCATATAGGTTTGGATATGTTGTGTCCATATTCTCATTGAATTCTAGGAAATCTTTAATTTCTTTTTTTATTTCTTCCTGGACCCATGAATTGTGCAATTAGGTGTTACTTAATTTCCATTAGTTTGTAGGTTGTTGTTCGTTATGTTGTTGAATTCTAACTTTAAAACATGGTGGTCTGATAAGATACAGGGGGTTTTTTCAATTTTTTTGTACTTGTTCAGGTTTGCTATGTTGCCAAGTATGTGGTCGATTTTAGAGAAGGTTCCATGTGGTGTTGAGAAGAAGGTAAATTGTTTTGTATTTGGATGGAATGTTCTATAGATATCTGTTAAGTCCAATTGCGCCATAACTTCTGTTAGTTTTTTTGTTTCTTTGTTAATTTTCTGTCTGGTGTTCCTCTTCAGTGGTGAGAGTGAGATGTGGAAGTCTCCCACTATAAGTGTGTGCGGTTTTATGTGTGATTTGAGTTTTAGTAATGTTTCTTTTACAAGCATGGATACCTTTGTATTTGGGGTATAAATGTTCAGAATTGAGACTTCATCCTGATGGATTTCTCCTTTGATGAGTAGGAAGTGACCTTCTTCATCTCTTTTGATTGATTTTAGTTTAAAGTCCAATTTGTAATCCACCATATAAACCGACTGAGGAAAAAAAAAAAAAACAAACCACATGATCATCTCACTAGATGCCAAAAAAGCCTTCGACAAAATCCAACACCCCTTCATGATAAAGGTCTTGGAAAAATCAGGGATAACAGGAACATACCTCAACATAATAAAAGCATTATACAGCAAGTCGACAGCCAATATCAAATTAAATGGAGAAAAACTCAATGCAATTCCTCTAAAATCAGGAACAAGACAAGGCTGTCCACTTTATCCATACCTCTTCAATATTGTCCTTGAAGTTCTAGCTACAGCAATAAGACAACAAAAGGAGATCAAGGGAATACAAATTGGAAAGAAAGAAGTCAAACTCTCACTATTTGCAGATGGTATGATAGTCTACATAAGTGACCTGAAAAACTCTACCAGGGAACTCCTATAGCTGATAAACACCTTCACCAAAGTGGCAGGACACAAGATTAACTCAAAAAAATCTGTAGCCCTACTATATACCGATGACATATTGGTGGAGAAAGAAATCAGAGAAACCTCACCCTTTAAAAGTGCCACAAACAACATAAAATACCTTGGAGTAACACTAACCAAAAAAGTGAAAGACTTGTACCATAAGAATTTTGAGTCTTTAAAGAAAGAAATTAAAGAAGATACCAGAAAATGGAAAGATCTCCCATGCTCTTGGATAGGTAGGATCAACATAGTAAAAATGGCAATCTTGCCAAAAGCAATCTACAGATTCAATACAATCACCATCAAAATATCAACACAATTCTTCATAGACCTTGAAAGAACAACTCTCAACTTTATATGGAGAAACAAATGCCCTGCGATAGCCAAAACAACATTGTACAATAGAGGAATTTCTGGAGGCATCACCATCCCTGACTTCAAGCTCTATTACAGAACTTTAGTCCTGAAAACAACTTGGTAATGGCACAAAAATAGACAGGTAGATCAATGGAATAGAGTTGAAAAACCTGATATTAACCTACACACCTACGAACACCTGATTTTTGACAAACAATCCAAATATATACACTGGAACAAATAGAACATCTTTAACAAATGGTGCTGGCATAACTGGATGAAAACAGGTAGAAGACTACAGATAGACACAAGCCTTTAGCCATGCACAAAACAAAATGGATCAAAGATCTCAACATAAACCCAGCCACACTGAACCTTTTAGAAGATAAAGTGGGAAATACCCTTGAATTAATTGATACAGGAGACTGCTTCCTGAACATAACACCAGTTGCACAGACACTGAGATCAACAATTATTAAATGGGACCTCCTGAAACTGAGAAGCTTCTGAAGGACATAGTCAGCAAGACAAAACGACAGCCACAGACTGGGAAAAGATATTCACCAACCCCACATCTGACAGAGGGCTGATCTCCAAAAATATACGAAGAACTCAAGAAGCTAGTCTCCAAAACACCAAACAATCCAATTAAAAAATGGGGTACAGACTAAATAGACAATTCTCAATAAAGGAATCTAAAATGGCTGAAAGACATATAAGAAAGTGTTCAACATCCTTAGTCATCAGGGAAATGCAAATCAAAACAACTTTGAGACACCATCTTACTCCTATCAGAATGGCTAGATTCAAAAACACCAATGATAGTTTATGCTGGAGAGGATGCAGAGAAAGAAGAATACTCCTCCACTGCTGGTGAGTGCCAACTTGTACAGCCACTTTGGAAATCTGTATGGTGACTCTTAAAGAAAATAGGAATCAGTTTACCACAAGATGCAGCAATTCCACTCCTAGGCATATACCCCAAAGAAGCACATTCATACAACAAGGACATCTGTTCAATGATGTTCATAGCAGCACTATTTGTAATAGCCAGAAACTGGAAGCAGCCTAGATGCCCCTCCACTGAAGAATGGATAGTGAAAATGTGGTACGTTTACACAATGGTGTGCTTGCTATTCAGCAGAAAAAAGCAATGGAATCTTGAAATTTGCAGGCAAATGGATGGAACTAGAAGAAACCATTCTGAGTGAGGTAACCCAGTCACAAAAAGACAAACATGGTATGTACTCACTCTTATGTGGATTTTATACATAGAGTAAGGGATTACCGTCCCTCAATCCACACTGTCAGAGAAACTATTAAAGAAGGATGACCCTAAATGGGACAAACTTTGTCCCCTGCAGAAGGGAAAAGGGTCAAGATCCCCTGAGCAAACTGTGAGCATGAGAAGAGGGGGGAGGGAGATCTCAGAATGAGAAGGGAAGAAGAGGAAGGATGCAGTGGTCATGAGGAGCAGATTTTAAGTCAGGTGTAGATTAGAAGAAAGGATATGTGATAGGTAGTGTTTTAGTTGGGGGGTGGCAGGGGAGGATGGGAGGAAGAAGGGAACTGGGATTGTCATGTAAGTCAATCCTATTTTTAATTTAAATAAAAAATGATAAAAAACAATAGCTTAAGACAAATATTTCTCCCTTTCATTTTATCCTTTGGTGTTTTGTTTTATTTTATTCGTCTTGGTTAAATTTTTTGTATTCATTACTAGTTCCTTTTTAAAATAGCAATTAAGTTAGGCACATGTATGCATCTCTATGTGGATATTCACAGAAGGCGGCTGTGGATGCCAGAAGTGTTGGATCATCCTGAAGCTGGAGTTTGAGACAGTTGTGGGCTGCCTGACATGGGTTATGTGAACTGAACTTGGGTCCTCTGCAAAGGCAGAACATTAACTTAATCACTGAGCAATCCTCCCAGCCTTTTCAGTATTAGTTTTATGGGGTAAGAATAACCATTTACAAAATCATGTACATTAAATTTTTTCCCAATTTGTCACTTGTGGGTTCCCAGTATACTTTCTATTTTGACCATACTCAAGGTTGAATTTCTCAATTCAATTCTTTGTTATTCCTGGATTTTGTTGTTTGTTTACCAATGCTTGCTGTTCTGCAAGATTAAAACATTTTTTTTTCTTAAAGGAAAATGAATTCAGGTAGAGATCATCATATTAATTAAGCCAACCGAGTCTCAGAAATGGATAACTACCACATTCTGTCTCCTTTGTGGGTTCCAGGCTTCACAGTCCCACAAAAATCACATATATACATATGAAATAACAGCAGAAGTGATACTACCTAGGAGCACACAGGGGCAACATGGGTACAGGAAGAACTTGGGGAAGGAGTAGAATGAGAAGTGAGGTCTATGCTCCTAGTACATTATATAACTGCATGAGATAGATTTTTGTGACCCTGAATAGCAAAATAAAAAAGAGCCTCATACAATCAATTTATTTCATACAATCTTTTTGCACTTACTTAATAAAGGAATTTAGTTTCACTTTTTCTAAATTCAAGCCAATTATAGAAATATTATTCAATAATTCTTTTTCTGCTACTAATTGAAAACCATAGTTACTGAGATTTATAGTTCCACATTATTTCAAATACATATTATTTCTTTTTTATTTGTCTATTGCCTATCTCCCCAGGAAAGGTAAGTTAATTTTTATGGATTAAAATGCATTTTATTTTCTGGTTGGGTGGATTAATTTCATCTAATCCTTTCTGGCTATGCCCATATTATTTTTTTTGAAGAAAATTTAGTACTTTTTACAAAATGTTAAAAATAATCATGTCACTATGTATTAAAATTTTGAGTTTTACTATAAATAAAAGTGTTCCAAATTATCTTTTTAAATAGTTTTACATAATTTATTTACACTTAAAAGTTTTTTCGATATTATTCCTTTTTATATTGCAAATAAAGTTTTTTTTCATATTTTCTAGCTGACAGTTTATTAAGAAGAAGAGTATTACTGGTTTTCAGCTTTAATTTTATAATTAGAGCCATTAAAGAGTTTTCTAAGGATTTATTGTATATAATCTTGGGTTTATTTGTAGGAATACAGAGTTAAAACTGAAAGTCTCAGAGTTTTGCCATTTCAATTTCAGTATAGAGGTGCCATTTCTTTCATTATTGATACTTCCAGAGAAAAAAATGCCAATAATTTGGGCATTATTTTTTGTGACTAATGGAATTTTCTTACTGTTTTTATTTGATGTCTACTGAGATAAACATTTGATTTTCTCTTAGCTTACTGTGTGTTATAGCATGTGAATGGATTTTCTGATACAGAATTAGCTTTAAAGCAAATGAACTTTAATGAAGCTCATTTAAAGGGCATATAATCTTGTTTGTATCTTAAAAACAAGAAGGGAATGTTTCATTCAGAAACAGCACTCAAGGAGAAACAGTAATGGTACTCTGGCAGTTTAAAATTTACACATCTCTAGAGCCCTCTCTGAGGATCATTATCTGTTCTTTGTTGTTTTAAGAGTCATTATTGCTCAATCCCTGGCAATTAGCTATCTTTCTTCTACTATTCTTCAAAGGATTGCATGCTAAACTAAGGAATAATATTACATATTTTCTTACACAGTCAGTTTGCAAACTGAATAATTACTTTAATGTCTGTCATAGATTTGGGATTCTGTAATTTAAATAAAATAGTACGTCATCAAGATTTGCACATCATAAAGCATTATCAAAAGGTGCCAGACTGTAGCTTATTTACAGTGGAAAAAGTTCCTACTTTACTCTGTCATTATCTTTTTTCTTTCAAGTGAGATATCAAAAGAATATTATACAAATAAGACAGCAAATTTGGGTCGAATTTCACATAAAAGAATGAAAATAATGGCAAATAGTGTGTCATTTAGGGGGAAAAATCCTTTCAAATGTCTGAATATCATGTAGGAGTAACTTACTTTATAGAATCGGCTCTCAGAGCTGTTAACCCTGTTATAGTTTTGTAATGGAGTAGAGACTGATTAGGATTAAAACACTCAGGACTTTTAAATAGGAGAATTTTTATCAATTATTAATTTTAATATTCTTCCAATAAATAAAATACTTAATATAATAATAAAAGGGCATTATTACATAGTTATCTATTTTCTAAAACATAAGGAAAAATAACACACTCTTTCATCTAATTTTTCATTATTATATTAACTTTCAGGTTTTCTTATTTGTCCTGTCAAAATATGTCACACTTATAAGGAATGATTTGAATACATAGATGATAAATTATAGACCCAAAATATGTTCAATTCCAATCTGAGTGTCAATGATCAATTCAAATTTAAGACTTCTCTGGAAGATTATCAGGAGGTTTTCAATGATCTTTACCTCGAATGTTTTGAATTAGGGATTGGAATTCTGAAAACTTGGCTCAGTCCTCCATACTGTGAGTTTCTGGGTCATGTACATTTTGTAGATGCCTGGGTCTCCCATGCTGTGGCTCTTAATGTGAGTCATTATAAATAACCAGAACTATTACATGAGCATGGTTTGAAAGCCCATTTTCCCCCTGGGAGTAATAGTTGAGGTCTCACTGAGCAAAAACCCTTTTCCCAAGTAAAGTAAATAAAAATTAATTTATAAAATTTAGTGACTAGATCATTGTCTTCTCTCCTTTGAGTATCTCACCTTTGTAAGTTAGCTATTTCCTCTTGCTGAAGCACTAATTTCAGGGTCCTTTGAGATTCTAATGTTTCACTTGAGAGAGAAAAAAAGATAATGGCAGAATGACCCATTACACAATAAGTTTGCTGCTAAATGCCATTGGTAGATTCAGAGAGTATACTAGCACCTTTCTGGTTTATGCTTACTTGGTTTTAATGATCACAGATAGTGAACAAAGTTTGAGGTAAGAAAGTGTACCTATACACAATAACTGTACAAAATGAAATAGTAAAATTTGTAGGTAATGGATGGACCTTGACAAGATTATATTGACTGAAGTAAGCAAGAACCAGAAAAATAAATGTCACATGTTCTCTCTCAACTGCAGCTACCAGTTCCAAATTCTCATGTATGAATGTACAACTTCAAGTAACCACAGAAAACATGGACATATAAAAAACATAACAGGGGACTTGGGCTTGATGGGAGATGAATAACAGGATATAGGTGAGACCCCCCAATAGAATGAAATAACAGGGAGAAAACTTCAACTGGGGTGGAGGGAAGGAGGCTAGTAAGAAGAAGGACAGAATAGGGCCAAATGGACAAGCTAGTTTGATAAAACTTCAAGGAATCATGAAATATGTTAGAAAAGTATTAAGGTATCTCAGAAAGCATGAGGAATAGATTTGGACCATGTTGGAGCTAGGTTGTGTAGTTTGGATAGAAGGCTTTGTGGTTAATGGATTGGCTTTATTTTGAAGAACCTTAGGGAATTTAGATGATTCTGTGAGCTTTGTGTCTGCATGAGAGAAAAGCAGAACAAGAAATTTTGGCAAGATTTACCCAGACAAAATTTTGAAGACCCCCGCAAGGCAAACTCCTAGAACTCCCTGGGAATTCAATATGACACCAAGTTGAAAGAGCTGATGAATTTTCTCTGCCCTGATCAAAACTCACATCATGTAGGCTTTGATGGCCGGAATTACTTTAAAGACATCTAGAGTTCTAATATGTACTAGGGAGTTGACTACATCAACCTACCTGAATTTCCCTGGAAGCTTATTCAATTTTCCAAAGAACTTCATTTGGGGCACTGCAGAAAAGCCTCATAGGTATTGAAGTGAGCAATCATTAAGAACTTCCTGAGTTAAACATGTTTCTAGTAAGAGCCTAAATGCTTGTGTTGTAACTCTTGCTCTACTCCTGAATTCTGGTCCTCTTTTCTACACTTAGTCCTTCCTCTTCTTACTCCCTATTGTGCTTTCTTTTGTATGTCCTTCCTCCGTGTCCCTGTTTCCATAAGTATTATAAGCTCCAATACTTTCAATTCACATTTGTTTTTATCTTCAAAATCAATAACTAAAATTCATTATTAACCTAACACTGAAGTAGGTACTTTGCAATGCTAATCTAACTTAATACTCACAATAACCATGCAAGATGATATTTTCTCATGTTATATCAGGCAGCTTTGAATGAATGAATGTATGTGTTTGTGTGTGTGTGTGTGTGTGTGTGTGTATGAGTGTGTGTGTGTGTGTGTGTGTGTGCCAGCAAGAGAGTGATTGCCATAGACTAGCTTTTAATTTGAAGTATTGCTTTTTAATTGAATTGAAAATGTACAACATTTATTAGAATGCCTTAGTCTAAAATCACTTAGATCTTATTTTAATTTGTGTTTCTCAGAGTAATTGTAATTTCATCCATATAAAAATATAAATGAGATGCCCCAGAATGAGGTAAAATCATGAACATGGCAGCATGCAATGTTTCATAGTTTAGACTGAGCATCATTATGGATTCCACTTCCTGGTTTTGCTGGATACTTTGATGAAAAAATAGAGTATTGCATCTAAGGATGTTTTTGAGGCATCACTGCCTATACTGTTTTAATAAAGAGTCATCACCACGAAAATCAAAAGCAGACACATCATTTTACATTCCGCAATTAAGTGTATGCTTGTTAGCAGCAAGTCGTGGCATCTTTGATAGTCTGGGTAATGTATGTTTTCTTCTCAGATTACTGAGGCTGTGGTAAATGGAAGCCAGACTCAAACATCAAAGAAGAGAGGTTTTCCTTTGTAGGGAAGCATCATTATGTTTTCACACCATTAGGGTGATAGATGTACCCCATCTCCTCTGCATGAAGAAGATGCTTTTGATTATGTTATTTTGAAACTAAACTTAGACCAAGAAAGCCATAATGTTGATCATTACCCATGGATATATTAATAACACAGTGCTCCTACACACTGTTTACTGGTTACCTTATGAACAGTTTTAGACAAAGGTGGGGTGTTAAAGAACTCACTAATTGAAACTCATTTTAATTAATTATTAGTAGTTACTTAGACATATCAGCACCTAATTTTCTGTCTTTTAAATGACATTCCCCTGAAAGCTTGTACGGTTCTTCATGATGGCCTCATAAAAGACAGCCTCAGTAATTACTATAAAGATCACACCAGGCAATTTAGTATCCAACAAAAATCAGGATTAGATGCTGAGCGATGACAAGGATGCTTGTTATCTCATATGTCTGCATACCATTAGACAATGCTTTCCATGAATAAGTAAATGCAACCCATGTTTTAGACCTAGAGTTTACTAAAGGAAAAGTGTGAGTTGAATAAAGTAGACATTACCAAGATGCTGTATGGTGAGCACACTCAAATTAAATATACCTGAACTGTAAAGCTATTGTTTTCATTGTTTTTTCCATACCTTCACTTTAAAACATGTGCTGTACCCAAGATAGCACTGTTAAAACATAGTGATTTTGATGATACTAAGAGTGCCCCAAATCTGTAAGGGAGAAAAATTCATTTACCACCATATTTTGCTCATCCTGAAAGATTGGTAGATGTAGAGTGTAAGCAAACCTGTAGGGACAAAAACCCAGCAAGGGAGAGAGTATATGGTTGAATCACTAAGCTTTTCTTAGAGTGATTGGAAGCCACCTATGCCTCTGCTCTAGCTGCTATGAAGCTCAAATGGTAGCCTGGGCATTAGCCACTTATTTTACTTCAACCTACTTTATTCCTCCAGTTAGATAACATTATTACTTGATATTGACAGTTACTTAGGAATTTTCCTTGCATAACATTGTTAGCTACAAAAACTTTAGGACCTATTATAAAATCAAAGACACTGTTTTTGTGTCTTGACCATGAATGGTTTTAAAATCACACACACACACACACACACACACACACACACACACACACACACACACACACACACTAGTGTTGCTCTGCCGGTGGTTCAATGAACTGATAATAGCAGAAAAATTTGAAACATAGGAAACAGACAGCATCAGATATATTTCTCATTTTGAGATATAGTCTATTTGATTTTGTATATTACTTTTACAACCCTTTTCTCTTTTTAAATTTTTTTTTATTTTCACCAATTCATACAAATAACTGTATTTGCTTTACCTTCTCATATAGAATTTAAAAAAAATTTTGTTAGTTCAAATTAGAAACAAGCTTGCTTCACATGACAATCCTTTCTCTTTCTCTCTCCCCTTGCCCTAGGCCCCCACCAGCCCACCTCTGTTCCACAGGGAGTGTAAGGCCTTCCATGGGGCTCCCCAAAGTCTGTCATATCATCCTGGGCAGGGCCTAGGCCCTCCCCAACCTGTCCAGGCTGTGAAAGCATCCCTCCATGTGGGATGGGCTCTCAAAGTCCCTTCTTACAACAGGGATAAATGATAACTGGTGATCTCTGCACCATTTAGCACAAGTAGACAAAAATAGATCTGTGAGGTGAAAGACTAGGGTTAAAAGCGATCATGATATCAGATGTTACTGTTCTTTTCCCTCTATTTTCCTTTTACTGAAAATAGAATCTTCACCGACTCTGGACTAACAGCAGTGGAACCTGCATAGGACTGAAGTAGACCCCCTGAATGCAGCTGACAGTGGGTGGACTGGGCAGCTTATGAGGCCACTGACAGTCAATCCAGGATCTATTCCAAGTACAGGAACTGGCTTTTTGGAGGCCACTTCCTATGGGGAGATACCTTGTTCAGCCTAGACACAGGGGGTAAGGCCTGAATGTGGTGGTGATGGGACTTTGTTGACTCTCCACTGGAGGCCATACCCTCTCTGAGAAGCAGATGTGGGCATGGTGTGAGGTAAAAGGTGAGGGGAGCAAGATGAGGGGGAGTGGAGAACTGGGATTGATATATATAAATTCAAAAATAAAGTAAATTAATTAAAAATAGATTCCTCTTCACCAGGTACATTCTGATTCCAGTCCACCTCCTTCTAGGCCTCCATGATCTTGCCCATTTCTCCTCCCATCTAAATCTACACACGTTCTGTCTCTTCATAGAAAACAAAGAGGCAGCTAAAGAATTATAATCAAATAAATTAATACAAAGAAAAAACATGTAAATCGGAATAGTTCAAACCAAACAGAAGAAAAAGAGTCAATGAAAACAAACTCAAGAAATTCAAATAGACAGACACACGTTTGCACACACAGAAATCTCATAAAACCACAAAAATGAACACATGATGTATACACAAAGGATCTTTAAAGAAAAGCCCTAGGAGAGCATTATGTGACAAAGAACCTCAAAGATTGTACTGAGTTGGTTTTGTGTTGTCCACCTACTGCTGGGCATGGGGCATGCTCTTAACAGTGGTTTGTAACCCCTGTTACAAACTCTCTGGCAGGAGGTAATCTTTCATCTGTGAGTGATTATCCATTGGAGGTAGCTTCTGGGTTAGGGGTGGGGGCTTCTGTCCACTTCTCATCTCAGTGCTGGGACCTTTTTTGGCCCAGACCTGTGCAGACTTTGTGTGTGTTGCCACAGTCTCTGTGTGCATTGGTCCCACTGTGTTTAAAAGGCCTTGTCTCCTTAGTGTCCTCCATTTCCTTTGGCTCTTACAATGTTTTCTCAATTTTACCAGGTCCCAGCACTGGTACGTATCTGGTCTCAGGCCTATCTGGTCTCAGGTACCTGGCCCATCCAGTCTCAAGCTTTTGACCACCTGAGCAGTGTTGGGTGTGGCCTTCATTTCATGGAGTGGGCTTTTAGTCCAGTTAGATATTGTTTAGTTACTCCTACAGGTTTGGTGCTACTATTGTACTAGTACATATTGCAGGTGGTTTTCCTTGTAGATGGGAGAGTTAGCTCTAGAAGGGTGTGGCTAGCTGTGTTGGTGCTCACCTTTCTCCTTTGGTAACTTCAGAGTATGTTTTGTTTATTTGCCTTTTGTTACTATAAATCTTTCTGCCAAAAGCCGCCTGAGCCTCACTGCCACGTGTGAGCTTTACGACAGCCGCCTGTCCGAGTTAGGCCCAAATGAATACACAGAGAGACTTGTATTAGTTACAATGCTGCTTGGCCAATGACTAGGATTCTTATCTGTTAGCTCAGTCTC